>NC_056726.1:983498254-983518171 GCF_019279795.1 Protopterus annectens | reverse complement strand
GTTTTTGGGAATCAAACTGTGCACCACTGGACCACAGGAAATAGCCTGTTAACAGCTCCTTAATCCTCTAAGTCACCTGCTAGCTTTCATTAAGCTGATGCACCTTAAATTTAGCTTTGAAGCTGACAAGTGTTTTTTCTTGTGTTACTTCACTTTTAATATTGTTCCAGATAGGTAGGGCAAGTCTAGACAAAGCCTTTTCAACCATATTAGTTTTGAAGCATGGTCTTTGTAGAGATATGCCATCCGTTTAGGTGTTCTTAAGAATGTAGCCTTGTTCTCTGGTGTAAAAAAAATGAACAAGCACAGGAACCTGTCTAGTTACAACATCATCAACACGAGTGTTGATGAAAAAATAAAAAACAGAAAAATTAGTAGTCTTAAAACTTTGTGATATAAAACAAGTGGTAGGAGTCGAACAGGGCTGGTACGATGAGCTGTCACTGGATGGAAATGCTGAACACTTGATAGTCCACAAGAACAAACCGCAACGTAAAAACAGAGCGTAGTTTATTATAAAACAAAATGAGTTAGCGCTTTCACCTCAAAAGGCTTCATCAGACCCAAAGTACATAAAACACTAAACAAGTTAAATAGTGCAAAAAAGCGGGAAATCACATAATCAACACATCAATTAAGTGCATTAAAACAAAATGAACAATTACTCTCATAGCAAGCTGGACATAATGGCTACCAATTACATAATTGATTAGAATCTCGGACAATGTTATATATAACAATAACACTGTGTTGCATATGTAAATAAAAAACAACATTTAAAAACCAAACTATGAATAAGCTTTCAATTTTCTAGTCTTCAAAAAGGGTTTAACAGATAGTGTCATGTTAAGGCCAGGTGGAACATCAGACCTGAACCTTAGTATCCAAATATTCTCCCTGCCCTCCGTGTAGTTCTTAATGTCCCCTCCTCTGATGTTAACATGTACTTGCTCTATGATCTTGAACCTGAATGTGTGGTTGATACCACACTCTGCAACATGTTTAGCTAGTGCATTTGTCTTCTGCAACATCCTGATACCATATAGGTGCTCACGTATTCGGTCCCTTAGACGTCTGTTGGTCTTGCCTATATAAAATGACCCGCATGATTGGCAGGTAGCTAAATAGACTACATTACATGTAGAGCAGTCCCCATTTACTTTGAAGTGGTAATTATAACTAGTAACAGGATGTGTAAAAGTGTTGGAGGGATCGATGAAGGAACAAAAATTACATGAACCACAACTATGGGTACCCTGATATAAAATATTGGAACCTGGTTCAAGCTGTCCTTTGTCACAAAGTAACCTTTTCAGGTTCTTTTTATTCTTGTATCTGAAACATGGTTTCTCACCTAGGATCTCTTTAATATGTGAGTCTACCATTAAAACATTCCAATGGGAATTAACAACTTCTCTGGCCAACCCTAGGTAATAGATTTATTTTAAAAGACACTAGACAATTTTTAATTGATTTATATGACCATCTCAAAGGTGTTGCAGACATTGGTGATGTTATTTTTGTAACAATGGATATACAATCCTTGTTTACAGTTATTCCCAATCAAATTGGTATAGACATGTTATATAGATACTTAATCAGAGAATCTGATATGCCTGACACCCACGTTGATTTACTTATTTCCCTTTTACAATTGGTATTATACAATAATCTTTTTTATTTTCAAGGTAAATGTTTCCTACAGACAGATGGCGTAGCTATGGGCACTTCCTGCGCAAAAGCTACGCCAATCTGTTTATGGCACAATGGGAATGCAACCACATGTATCAGTTACCAGCCTTTAACCTATACATACCATTCTATAGACGATTCGTAGATGACCTTTTCTTTTTGTGGAAGGGCACTATGAATGACCTACACACATTTATTGCTCAGATCAACATGGCCACTCCATACTTAAAGTTTAGTTGTGAGTTTTCTCATACTAAAATTTCTTTTTTTAGATATTTTCGTTGAGAAATTACCTAGTGGACTCATTAACACGGGACTTTTCAGGAAAACCTGCCATAGAAATACGTTACTGCATCGTTACAGTATGCATCCACAATACGTTTTTCGCAATATAGTTAAAGGACAGTCCATGAGGGTGTCTAGGTATAACTCCAGCATGACAGGGTATGAACGTGACTTACATGATCACAGTGAGAGGTTATCACAACGGGGATATAGTGACTTTGACATATCCACAGGTACTGAACATTTACCTACCTCTAGAGAGAATATAGCAGCCCCTTATATTTCTGCTCAGAGGACTACTACAATTAAAAGCACATCTCATTTTAGAACAGCGTTTTCTATTTTTTATACTTATGATGTAGGGTTGGCCAGAGAAGTTGTTAATTCCCATTGGAATGTTTTAATGGTAGACTCACATATTAAAGAGATCCTAGGTGAGAAACCATGTTTCAGATACAAGAATAAAAAGAACCTGAAAAGGTTACTTTGCGACAAAGGACAGCTTGAACCAGGTTCCAATATTTTATATCAGGGTACCCATAGTTGTGGTTCATGTAATTTTTGTTCCTTCATCGATCCCTCCAACACTTTTACACATCCTGTTACTAGTTATAATTACCACTTTAAAGTAAATGGGGACTGCTCTACATGTAATGTAGTCTATTTAGCTACCTGCCAATCATGCGGGTCATTTTATGTAGGCAAGACCAACAGACGTCTAAGGGACCGAATACGTGAGCACCTATATGGTATCTGGATGTTGCAGAAGACTAATGCACTAGCTAAACATGTTGCTGAGTGTGGTATCAACCACACGTTTAGGTTTAAGATCATAGAGCAAGTGCATGTCAATATCAGAGGAGGGGACCTTAAGAACTACACGGAGGGCAGGGAGAATATTTGGATACTAAGGTTCAGGTCTGATGTTCCACCTGGCCTAAACATGACACTATCTGTTAAACCCTTTTTGAAAACTAGAAAATTGAAAGCTTATTCATAGTTTGGTTTTCAAATGTTGTCTTTTTATTTACATATGCAACACAGTGTTATTGTTATATATAACATTGTCCGAGATTCTAATCAATTATGTAATTGGTAGCCATCATGTCCAGTTTGCTATGAGAGTAATTGTTCATTTTGTTTTAATGCACTTAATTGATGTGTTGATTATGTGATTTCCCGCTTTTTTGCACTATTTAACTTGTTTAGTGTTTTATGTACTTTGAGTCTGATGAAGCCTTTTGAGATGAAAGCGCTAACTCATTTTGTTTTATAATAAACTACGCTCTGTTTTTACGTTGCGGTTTGTTCTTGTGGACTATCAAGTGTTCAGCATTTCCATCCAGTGACAGCTCATCGTACCAGCCCTGTTCGACTCCTACCACTTGTTTTATATCACACTGTTGCTTTATTTTGGTTCTAGGAGTCGTTTGTTCCGTATTGTTTTTTCCATTTGATTACACAGTCTTAAAACTTTGTTGATAAACTCAGTCACAATAATTTCCAAAAATCATGAAACCCACGTAGTCTTCCAAAGCAACAAGCCTTTATTCATTTATTTGCATTTATTCATCACAGACCTTGTTCTCTAATGTGAAGCAACCTTTTTTAATGGTGGGCAGTCACCTAGTACTATAACTTTAAACAATGCTGTCCCTAGTCATGAAGTCTTTAACTTTTTTGAAAACTGGTTACAGGATAATCACCTGATACTAAATCCCTAACGAACTGAATTACTTATCTTTTTCAAAAACCTATTTCCATGAAAAAAAAATGTTAATTTTAAATTCAATTTACATATAAAGAACAGCATCAAGAAAACCCATCAAATGCTAGGAACCCTACATTGAATAAAGAAATTCCTTACAGACTCTGCCAAGGTAACTCTAGCTACTACTTACTTCTTACCTTCTTTCCTATATGAGCCCCCTACCATGACCAACCTACAAGCCTCACTTAGTTCTAAACTTGCACAGTGCTGTAACAAAGTTGTCAGATTTTCTTGCAACAAACATTACAGGACCCACACCTGTTTAGCACTAAAAACACTCAACTGGCTTGAGTTTCCTCACCATCTATCTTATACTCAGCTCACCTTCACCCATACAAATCATCCTTAACCCATCCACCTGCCCAGCAAATAGACCCCTACTTCAATACTATCTTCCAAATTGTCCCCTTCAGTCAAATAATAAACAATTGCCTACCATCTACAAACCAAAAAGGGCTGCTGGGATCAGTCTCTATTCAAACTTAGAATAATATTCCTGTATCATTTATGTATATCACACACCTTTATCTTTTCAAACCATTACTAAAACTGCCTTTCTGCCTCCTGGCTTTTTCACTGCTCCTTATCTGGGACATAGCTCTCTAACACCCTTCATCACCTTTCTTTTACCTCCCTTTAAAGCACTAAATCACTTAACTTGCTTATCCCCTTCTAATACCTCACTTTATTGTCCTTCTTAAACTATTATAGCTGCTTCTAATTAGCACAACCAGATTGCTATTCCATCACTATGTCTCTAGTAACACTTAAACTTGCTTCTCCCCTCCAATACCTCACACTATAGTATTGCTTAAATTACTGCTACCTGTCATTATTCCTCGCACCTATCCTACCTAAGACACCAGTCTTCTATCTGTAAATCATTCTCAATACAATGCTTGTATATTAATGTCTGTGGATATCAATACACATTTTATTATACTATTATGCTGTGTATTCACTGAAATTGCATTATGAAATGTATTATTGCAAATATTGATTGCATTAAATATGATACCTTGGAGCTTTTCTCTCCAGACCTCCACTGAAAAAGGGCCCTTGTACACTTCAGACTTTTCCAGTAACCAAATGTCAATAAATAAAGAGTAGGAGTACAGATCTTCTCTGTACTGGCAACCAGCCGAAAGCTTTCAGTACATTACATTGGTAGGCACATGGACTTATGAGTTATACAAATATCAAATCTGTGTTTTCTGCCATCTGTACGCAATAGGTATTAATCCTAATTAAGTATCAAAAAATGGCCAGCACAAACAAATGCGAGAAATGCCTTCCTCAGTGTACTTCAAGTACACTGTGGAAAGCATTTTGCTGAAACCGGTATATCTTATTAATAAATATTTACTGTGAATTCCCTCATTCGTTTGTGCTGGCCATTTTTTGATAATATATCTGCTGGTTTGGGCCTTTGCACTTGCCCACTTGCGTATTCATTTTTGGCTTATTAATCCTAATTAAGCCTGTATTCCAGTTTAGGTATGAGGACATTTTTTGCAGCTGCTGTACATGCAGTGGGGGATCAGTAGATTTGCAATTTTATAGTTTTTTTTTTTTATTTTACATTTGTTGACCGGGATAGTCCGACTGGATGCATGTCCATTTTCAGCGGAGGCCCGGGGAGAAAAGCTCCAAGGGTAAGCAGATACAGCATTACATATTACAAACAGACTATTTACAGAGATTACATAAGTAAGCAAGTTAAACAAGTTCCACAGGTTACAGCTAATCCTGAGCACAAGTCAGGATTAAATTAAATTACATAGTAAACTGGTTAACAGATTTTTACACATTCTAGAGAGAGTTAGCCAGGCTTGATACATTGACATAGCCAGTTAAGTGACAAATGTTGTTTGAGTCTAGTTTTAAATTGACCTAAGATGGAAAGTAGGGTAATATCAGCTGGAAGAGAGTTCCAGGATCTACTTACAGAGTTTGCAAAGAGAGAATCACTGGCTGTGTTATTAATTTTGCTAGTCTGAATTAGTAGTTTGTTAGAGGATCGAAGCGGTCTAGGATTGTTATAGGGGATGATAATATTTTTAAGTGCAGGAGTATTGTCTGGATTATAGAGGATTTTATAGGCCATAATCAGTTGGTTATACTGGATTAGGCTGGGTAGTTCAAGCCAACCAAGCAGATTTAGATTGATGCAATGATGTGTTCTAAAAGGCAGCCCAGTGGCAAACCTGGCAATGTGGTTGTAGCAAATTGAGAGTTTGTTAAGGACAGTCTTGTCTAAATTCGAGAGTAGAGGGGATGCATACAGAAGGGTTGACAAAAGGTGAGAGCGAGCTATGGCAATGTTAGCTGGAGGGGTTAGGAAGGCTTTTATTCTGTAAAGTGACCCTAGTTTTTTATTGATGGTTTTGATAGTTTGGTTAACATGTAGGTCAAATTTTAGATTATTGTCTATGATGACACCTAATAGTTTTGTAGATGGGTCAGGGGAGATTATTGTGACATCATTTGATTTTATGGTAAAGGTGAAAGCGGTAGACCTACGTGTTGGTGAAAATAACAGCATTTTAGTTTTTTGGGGATTTAGGATCAGGCGATGTTCAGAAAGCCAGTTTTCTATTGTATTAAAGGTGGTCTGGGTAGCTGACCATAACTCTACTGGAGATGTGGCTGAGCAAATCAGAGTAGAGTCATCAGCATATTGGATACAGCTGACTTTTGGGTTGACAGTATAAAGGTCGTTAATGAAGATGGAGAACAGCAAGGGCCCTAGTATAGAGCCTTGTGGTACTCCAAGGGTGTTAGGTAGAAGGTTAGAGAGTTTGTTCTGCCAGAGGACAGCCTGCTGTCGACCATTCAGGTAGGATTGAAACCATTGGAGGGCTCCAGTATCTAGACAGAATGTTTGCAGGGTGTGGATTAAAAGTTGGTGATCAACCATATTGAATGCCTTGGAAAGATCTAGAAAGAGGGCTGAGGATATATAATTATTGTTGCGATTATGGTTTATGGTGTTGGTAAAGGCTAGGAGGGCTGAAGTAGTGCTGTGATGAGGACGGAAGCCATGCTGAGTTTCTGCCATAAGACGATTCTGGATTAGGTGGTGCATGAGTTGTCTATGAATACATTTTTCCATAATCTTTGCAAGTGGAGAGAGTATAGCTATTGGCCTATAATTGGATAATTCAGTAGACCCGCCTCCTTTGTGAAGTGGGATTACATAGGATATTTTCCAGATGGCGGGAATTTTAGCTTCTACTATGGTTCGATTAATTAGTATTGAGATGGGGTAAGCAATAGCATCAGCTGATATTTGTAGGTACTCGGCAGGGAGTTGATCAGCAGAAAGTGTAGTGGGTTTTAATATTTTGATCAAGGTACGGATAAGTGAAGTGGCGACTGGTTGGAAGCCGAACGCGAGTAGGTTTCTAGGGGTGCTACTTTCAGGACGAGGGGAGCTAGGAGGTAGTTGGCTAGCTAGGGCTTGAATTGTCTCAGTAAAGAATTGGTTAAAGCTATCAGAAACATCTTCAGGGGTTTTATCAATAGTAGCAGCAGGGATTGGGGTTGAAGTTTGTCCAGGATGTAGTAGATTATTTAAACCTGCCCAAAACTTCTCAGGGTTATTTTGATTTACTGTCTGTAAATTACAGTAGTATTGTTTATTGTCTTGTAAAATTGATTTTTTGGATTCGTTCCTGGATTGCCTGTATTTAATGTGATCTTGAGGGTCTTTAGAAGAACGCCGTAAAGCCCATGCTTTGTTTCTAAGGGTAATTTTGAGTTTAGACTCTATAGAAAGCCATGGCGCAGTTTTTACCTTGGTTCTCTTTGAACGAACAGGTGCATGCAAATCAAGGATCTCAAGGAATTTGTTGTTAAAGTATGCTACTGCTTCCTCTAAGGGGAGGTGTTTTAGAATAGAACAATTACATAAGTTTAGTTCTTGTTGGAATTTGGCAGGGTCAAAGTTTTTATTGTTTCTAACCTTTCTGAGTAAGGGTTGTTGGGAATTAATGGTTTTGTGCGTAATTACATATGTGAGAAGGTGATCGCTTAGGCCATTAAGGAGGGTACCAGAAGTGTACAGTTGGGGTGACTATTTATGAGTACCCAGTCAAGTACACTTTCTTTTTGGTTGGGTTTACCTATCCTGGTAGGGTGGATATGATTTGTGTAAATGCATGCAGGTTAATATGGGTGGTTGGGGATTCTGAGGAACAGGTGCCCCAGTCTATGTTAAAGTCTCCAAGTAGTAGGGTTTCTTGGGGTTAGTGACATGATAGCCAGTGCAGGATATCTTCAAATGTAGATATATTGTTACCTGGGGGAATGTACATACAGATGATATTAATGCATTTATTTTTATTAAGTTGCAATTTGGTGGCAAGAATCTCTGAGTTATTAATCTGAGGTGGTTGTATTACATCTATGGTGACATTCAACTCAGATTTATAGAGTACAGCTACCCCACCCCCCTTCCTCGAAGCACGATCCAGCCTGTGTATGTTGTACCCAGGTGATAACACTTCATTGACTTTAGTGTTAGGTTTTAACCAGGTTTCAGATAAACAGAGAATCTCAGGGGAGTGGACATCCAGAAGTGCATGCAGTTCATGTACCTTGTTATTAATGCTTCTAATATTGAGATGACAGACTAGGAGAGAGTTAGTTGGCCTATTAATTGTAGGTTTGTAGCTTAGATTGCAAGTAGAGGGGGTATGTGTATCTGAAGTGAGTGGGCCAGGGTTGGAGTGAATATCACCACCAAGTATTTGGTTGAGTCTATACTTGGTGAAGAACTTCAGGAATTTGTTTATTAGTTTGTGGTAGTGTTTGGATCTAGAGCTAATGTGCCTGGGGTTGAGATGTTGATAGACTGAACAAGATGTTGGATAGGATCTGGTACTGTAAGTATGGTTGAAGGTGGAAGGATTTACAGCTGGGGTGATAGTATGGTCTTTTGGGAACTGAAATCCTGTGAGAAACTGGTTTTCATACAAGGTAAGGCGGTATGGTGTGAACAAGAGGGGTAGTAAAGAGGAGTATATCATTATCTGTGATTCAGCTAGCGAGTTAAGGAACTGTGTTACCTGGTGATGCAACACCAGAAGATAGAGTGGTGAGGTAAAGGTACTGGAAGGGGGATGGGAGAATGCCAGATGAAAGCTAATAGGTGCTATTAAAATGTAGGTAGTAGAATAGGGGTGGGTGGAATTATCCCAGATGAAAGCAGATAGGATCTAGAAAGTGGGGGAGTGGCTATAGTACTATAAATTTAGAGGTACTGCGGGCGGGAGGGGAGCGAAGAGAGCCCGAGCATAGCGAGGGCAAACGTAGCGGAGCTACTGCAGTTTACAAGGTTTCCTAAGGTGTCCTAAAGCTATAAGGTAAGTATTACAGCTCTTAATGTAAGAGTTATTTTACTTCAGTTACAGGGGAATGAGGCAACCATTCAAGTAGAAACAAAGAGCCCTATGGCTGACCAATATGGTGACCTGCTTAATTACAAAGCACTGTAAGTGAAAGCTTAACAAATGCTTCTTGTGTGTGCAACCTACTCTGTTTAAATGTTAAGAGAAACTGATTGCAGTCCTGTAGACACCGTTTTGTACGGAACTGTAGAGTTCAACTAGGAAAAGAGAAAAGCAAAGCTTCTATGGTAAGCATGAAGGCAACAACAGGCAGTTATTATATAATAATGCATTCAGAAAGGTTTGCTGGGGGGTGTAAAGTAGCATACTTCAGAATGAACTAAGATTTATAGTGAAGAAACGTAAGCAAGAGAGCAATGCAGTAAATAAACACTTGCCAGATTTTAAAGATATACCAGAAAAACTAAATCAATTGTTCACAATTGTACAACTGGAAAATTGCCAGTAAACGTACTTCAGGTATAGCTAGCCCAAGTTATTCAAGTCATAAAAGCACATCTTCAATGTGTGTGTGCAATTTAAACACTAAAAAAACACATGCAGCAAGGAGGAGCTCTGATTATACACTTTCTCTAGGTACAGGTTCAGTTTAAACACAAATATTACCACAGAAATTCAGTAAAGTCACTAGTGACTTATAGAGCCTCTGAAAAAAATAGAGCAGTCTGTGCATAATCAGAATTTAGCAGCAGGTCATTCAGTTACACAAAAAACAGTAAAAGATCCCTACAATGAAGAAACTTACACTAAGTCACACCAGGTCAGCCAAGGGGGGAAGAGAGAGGGAAATCCTAAGCACCTAGATTTGAAAATGATGCCTGTACTGAATTGTAGCAGTTTAACCTGTTTGAGGAAAGAGGGGGTGGGGAAAAGAGAAGGCAGTAGGAGTGGTTACAGAGAATACCCTGATTGACTCAAGACACCACACCAGAGATAAGTTGAATGTAAGGGCCTAAAATCTGCACTCAGCACTGTGTTATTTGCACTCAGTACTTTAATTTTAATGTTACTTGCACTCAGCACTGTAATTTCATTTATGTTTAGCAGGAAAGACAGACCAACAGTATACAAGTTTGGGAATTTTTACAAGGGTTACTTGTTCAAATGTCAGGCTGTTGCAGTTTACAAGGTTTCCTAAGTTGTCCTAAAGCTATAAAGTAAGTATTACAGCTCTTAATATAAGAGTCAATTTACTTCAGTTACAGGGGAAGGAGGCAACTACTCAAGTAGAAACAAAGAGTCCTATGGCTGAACAATAAGATGACCTGCTTAATTACAAAGCACTGTAAGTGAAAGCTTAACAAATGCTGTTTGTGTGTGCAACCTACTCTGTTTAAATGTTGAGAGAAACTGATTGCAGTCCTGTAGACACTGTTTTGTAGGGAACTGTAGAGTCCAATCTGTTTAAATGTTGAGAGAAACTGATTGCAGTTCTGTAGACACCGTTTTGTAGGGAACTGTAAAGTTCAATCTGTTTAAGTGTTGAGAGAAACTGATTGCAGTCCTGTAGACACCGTTTTGTAGGGAACTGTAGAGTTCAATCCATTTAAATGTTGAGAGAAACTGATTGCAGTCCTGTAGACACCGTTTTGTAAGGAACTGTAGAGTTCAATCTGTTTAAATGTTGAGAGAAACTGATTGCAGTGCTGTAGACACCATTTTGTAGGGAACTGTAGAGTTCAATCTGTTTAAATGTTGAGAGAAACTGATTGCAGTGCTGTAGACACCGTTTTGTAGGGAACTGTAGAGTTCAATCTGTTTAAATGTTGAGACAAACTGATTGCAGTCCTGTAGACACCATTTTGAAGGGAACTGTACAGTTCAATCTGTTTAAATGTTGAGAGAAACTGATTGCAGTCCTGTAGTTACCGTTTTGTAGGGAACTGTAGAGTTCAATCTGTTTAAATTTTGAGAGAAACTGACTGCAGTCCTGTAGACACCGTTTTATAGGGAACTATAGAGTTCAATCTGTTTAAATGTTGAGAGAAACTGATTGCAGTCCTGTAGACACCGTTTTGTAGGGAACTGTAGAGTTCAATCTGTTTAAATGTTGAGAGAAACTGATTGCAGTCCTGTAGACACCATTTTGTAGGGAACTGTAGAGTTCAATTTGTTTAAATGTTGAGAGAAACAGATTGCAGTCCTGTAGACACCGTTTTGTAGGGAAATGTAGAGTTCAATCTGTTTAAATGTTGAGAGAAACTGATTGCAGTCCTGTAGACACCATTTTGTAGGGAACTGTAGAGTTCAATCTGTTTAAATGTTGAGAGAAACTGATTGCAGTCCAGTAGACACCGTTTTGTAGGGAACTGCAGAGTTCAATCTGTTTAAATGTTGAGAGAAACTGATTGCAGTCCAGTAGACACCATTTTGTAGGGAACTGTAGAGTTCAATCTGTTTAAATGTTGAGAGAAACTGATTGCAGTCCTGTAGACACCGTTTTGTAGGGAACTGTAAAGTTCAATCTGTTTAAATGTTGAGAGAAACTGACTGCAGTCCTGTAGACACCGTTTTGTAGGGAACTATAGAGTTCAATCTGTTTAAATGTTGAGAGAAACTGATTACAGTCCTGTAGACACCATTTTGTAGGGAACTGTAGAGTTCAACTAGGAAAAGAGAAAAGCAGAGATTCTAGGGTAAGCATGAAGGCAACAACAGGCAGTTATTATATAATAATGCATTCAGAAAGGTTTGGTGGGGGGGGTAAAGTAACATACTTCAGAATGAACTAAGATTTATATCTAAGAAACCTAATCAAGAGAGCAATGCAGTAAATAAACACTTGCCAGATTTTAAAGTTATACCAGAAAAACTAAATCAATTGTTTACAATTGTACAACTGGAAAATTGTCAGTAAAAGCACTTCAGGTATAGCTAGCCCAAGTTATTCAAGTCATAAAAGCACTTCTTCAATGTGTGTGTGCAATTTAAACATTAAAAAACACATGCAGCAAGGAGGAGCTCTGATTATGCACTTTCTCTAGGTACAGGTTCAGTTTAAACACAAATATTACCACAGAAATTCAGTAAAGTCACTAGCTACTTATAGAGCCTCTGAAAAAAATAGAGCAGTCTGTGCAGAATCAGAATTTAGCAGCAGGTCATTCAGTTACACAAAAAACAGTAAAAGATCCATACAATGAAGAAACTTACACTAAGTCACACCAAGTCAGCCAAGGGGGGAAGAGAGAGGGAAATCCTAAGCACCTATATTTGAAAATGATGCCTGTACTGAATTGTAGCAGTTTAACCTGTTTGAGGAAAGAGGGGGTGGGGGAAAAGAGAAGGCAGTAGGAGTGGTTACAGGGAATACCCTGATTGACTCAAGACACCACACCAGAGATAAGTTGAATGTAAGGGCCTAAAATATGCACTCAGCACTATGTTATTTGCACTCAGTACTTTAATTTTAATGTTACTTGCACTTAGCACTGTAATTTCACTTATGTTTAGCAGGAAAGACAGACCAACAGTATACAATTTTGGGAATTTTTACAAGGGTTACTTGCTCAAATGTCAGGCTGTTGCAGTTTACAAGGTTTCCTAAGGTGTCCTAAAGCTATAAAGTAAGTATTACAGCTCTTAATGTAAGAGTCAATTTACTTCAGTTACAGGGGAAGGAGGCAACCACTCAAGTAGAAACAAAGAGCCCTATGGCTGACCAATATGGTGACCTGCTTAATTACAAAGCACTGTAAGTGAAAGCTTAACAAATGCTTTTTGTGTGTGCAACCTACGCTGTTTAAATGTTGAGAGAAACTGATTGCAGTCCTGTAGACACCGTTTTGTAGGGAACTGTAGAGTTCAATCTGTTTAAATGTTGAGAGAAACTGATTGCGGTCCTTTAGACACCGTTTTGTAGGGAACTGTAGAGTTCAATCTGTTTAAATGTTCAGAGAAACTGATTGTGGTCCTGTAGACACCGTTTTGTAGGGAACTGTAGAGTTCAATCTGTTTAAATGTTGAGAGAAACTGATTGCAGTCCTGTAGACACCGTTTTGTAGGGAACTGTAGTGTTCAATCTGTTTAAATGTTGAGAGAAACTGATTGAAGTCCTGTAGACACTGTTTTGTAGGGAACTGTAGAGTTCAATATGTTTAAATGTTGAGACAAACTGATTGCAGTCCTATAGACACCGTTTTGTAGGGAACTGTAGAGTTCAATCTGTTTAAATGTTGAGAGAAACTGATTGCAGTCCTGTAGACACTGTTTTGTAGGGAACTGTAGAGTTCAATCTGTTTAAATGTTGAGAGAAACTGATTGCAGTCCTGTAGACACCATTTTGTAGGGAACTGTAGAGTTCAATCTGTTTAAATGTTGAGAGAAACTGATTGCAGTCCTGTAGACACCGTTTTGTAGGGAACTGTAGAGTTCAATCTGTTTAAATGTTGAGAGAAACAGATTGCAGTCCTGTAGACACCGTTTTGTAAGGAAATGTAGAGTTCAATCTGTTTAAATGTTGAGAGAAACTGATTGCAGTCCTGTAGACACCGTTTTGTAGGGAACTGTAGAGTTCAACTAGGAAAAAAGAAAAGCAGAGATTCTAGGGTAAGCATGAAGGCAACAACAGGCAGTTATTATATAATAATGCATTCAGAAAGGTTTGGTGGGGGGGTAAAGTAACATACTTCAGAATGAACTAAGATTTATATCTAAGAAACCTAAGCAAGAGAGCAATGCAGTAAATAAACACTTGCCAGATTTTAAAGATATACCAGAAAAACTAAATCAATTGTTTACAATTGTACAACTGGAAAATTGCCAGTAAAAGCACTTCAGGTATAGATAGCCCAAGTTACTGAAGTCATAAAAGCACTTCTTCAATGTGTGTGCACAATTTAAACATTAAAAAACACATGCAGCAAGGAGGAGCTCTGATAATGCACTTTTTCTAGGTACAGGTTCAGTTTAAACACAAATATTACCACATAAATTCAGTGAAGTCACTAGCTACTTATAGAGCCTCTGGAAGAAAAATAGAGCAGTCTGTGCAGAATCAGAATTTAGCAGCAGGTCATTCAGTTACACAAAAAACAGTAAAAGATCCATACAATGAAGAAACTTACACTAAGTCACACCAGGTCAGCCAAGGGAGAGGAAATACTAAGCACCTATATTTGAAAATGATGCCTGTACTGAATTGTAGCAGTTTAACCTGTTTGAGGAAAGAGGGGGTGGGGGAAAAGAGAAGGCAGTAGGAGTGGTTACAGGGAATACCCTGATTGACTCAAGACACCACACCAGAGATAAGTTGAATGTAAGGGCCTAAAATATGCACTCAGCACTATGTTATTTGCACTCAGTACTTTAATTTTAATGTTACTTGCACTTAGCACTGTAATTTCACTTATGTTTAGCAGGAAAGACAGACCAATAGTATACAATTTTGGGAATTTTTACAAGGGTTACTTGTTCAAATGTCAGGCTGTTTCAGTTTACAAGGTTTCCTAAGGTGTCCTAAAGCTATAAAGTAAGTATTACAGCTCTTAATGTAAGAGTCAATTTACTTCAGTTACAGGGGAAGGAGGCAACCACTCAAGTAGAAACAAAGAGCCCTATGGCTGACCAATATGGTGACCTGCTTAATTACAAAGCACTGTAAGTGAAAGCTTAACAAATGCTTTTTGTGTGTGCAACCTACGCTGTTTAAATGTTGAGAAAAATTGATTGCAGTCCTGTATACACCGTTTTGTAGGGAACTGTAGAGTTCAATCTGTTTAAATGTTGAGATAAACTGATTGCGGTCCTTTAGACACTGTTTTGTAGGGAACTGTAGAGTTCAATCTGTTTAAATGTTGAGAGAAACTGATTGCAGTCCTGTAGACATCGTTTTGTAGGGAACGGTAAAGTTCAATCTGTTTAAATGTTGAGAGAAACTGATTGCAGTCCTGTAGACACCGTTTTGTAGGGAACTGTAGAGTTCAATCTGTTTAAATGTTGAGAGAAACTGATTCCAGTCCTGTAGACACCATTTTGTAGGGAACTGTAGAGTTCAACTCGGAAAAGAGAAAACCCTTAAGTTTTTAAAAAAATTAAAAAACCCGGGATATTTTGGGAGAAAAAAAATTTAAAAAATTTTGCATTTTTTAAAAATTAAAAAAAAGAAAAATGAAATTTTCTTTCAAGGGGCAAAAAAAAAAAAATAAAAATTTAATAAGTCCAAGAAAATTAAAAATAAGGGAAAAGAAAATTGACAGGGAACCCTTTTAAAAGAAAAAAAAGAAAATTAAGGGAAACCCGGGGGAAACCCCCCAAATTAAAGTTGGGGTTAAAAAAATTTTGGAAAGAGAAAAAAATTTTAATTTTTGGGTTCCCTTTTTTTTCAACGGAAAAAGGTTTTTTTCCAAATTTAATTTTTGTTATTTTTAAATTTTTTTTCATTACAGGGGGTTTTTTTTAAAAAAAGAAAGTTTAAAAATTGGGGTTTTTTACAAGGTTAAAAAAAAACCCCTTTTGGTACCAATTTTAAAGTTAAAATTAAAAGGTTTTAAAACCCTTTTAAAAAAAATTTTTTTCGTTTTAAAAGGGAAAAAACCCCCCTTTAACAGGGGGAACTTTGGGAATTTTTTTTTTAAAAAATTGGGTTTAAAATGTTTTTGGGTTTTACCCCCTTTTTTTTTTAAAAAAAGATTCATTGAACATTTTTTACTAAGGCAACGAAATTTAAAAATATTTCTCCAAAGTTTGTGGGGTAAGTTCAAACTTTTTTAAAGGAAAATATTATTTAACAAGGGGAACGTAATTCCTTTTTTTAAGAAAAAGAATTGAAAAATTTTTTAAATTAAAATTCATTTTTGGTTGGGGAAAAAAAAAACTTTTAAAGGGGTTTAATAAAAAAAAAAAATCAGAAAAAACCAAAATTTTTAAAAAATTAAAATTTTTATAAAAAAAACAAAAAAAATAAAAAAAAATTTAAAACCCGAAAAAGCAAAAACCTTTTAATTTTTGGGGTTTTTTCAAAAACAAACAAACTTTAAAAGAAATTCCAAAACCTTTAGAAAAAATTAAACCCCCTTAAAAATTCCCCATTTTTTTAAAAAATTTTAGAAGGGGGGAAAAAAAGGGGGGTTTAGGAAAAAATAAAAAAAATAAGAAAATTAAAATTAACATAGCCGGAAAAAACCCGTTTTTTTTTAATTTCCCTTTTTTAATTTACCCAAAAAAAAGAAAAAAAGAAATTTAATTTACAAGGCCCGGGAAAGAAACCCCCTTAATTTTTTGGGCCCAAAAAAAAAGGTTTTTTTTTAGAAAAATTTTTTAAAAAAGGGGGGGGAAAAATTAAAAAAGACAACCAAAATTTGGAAAAAAAGACAAAACTTTTTTTCAATCCTTTTAAATTTTTAAGAAAAATTTTTTTCCCTTTTTTTTTAGGGGAAAAAAAAAACTAAAATTTGGGGGAAAAGTTTTTCAAAAGGGGATTAATTTTAAAAATTAAGAAATTAACCCTTTTTGTGGGAACTTTACCTTTTAAAGGGAAAAACTATTGAGGGAAATTTTAAATGGGTTAATTTTTTTTTTGGAAAAAAGTTACCTTTTTGGTTTGTGGAATTTGGGTTAAATTTTTTTTTAAAAATTTTCCCCAAAGGGGGGAAGAAAATTTTTTTTTTTTTGGGGAAAAATGGCTTTAACCCTTTTGAGGGGGGGTTTTTTTTTTGGGAAAAATTTCGTCCCCCTTTTTGGGAACTGTAGAGTTCAATCTGTTTAAATATTTGAAGAAACTGATTCGGTCCTTTTAGACACGTTTTGCCAGGGAACTGTAGAGTTCAATCTGTTTAAATGTTGGGAAGAAGCAGTTAGGTCCACCATAGACACGTTTGTAGGGAACTGTAGAGTTCAATCTGTTTTAAATGTTAAGAGAAACTGATTGCAGTCCTGTGAACACCGTTTTGGCAAGAGACGCTGTAGAGTTCAATCTGTTTAAATGTTGAGAGAAACTGATTGCAGTCCTGTAGACACCGTTTTGTAGGGAACTGTAGAGTTCAATATGTTTTAAATGTTGAGAGAAACTGATTGCAGTCCTATAAGACACGTTTGCTTAGGGAACTGTAGAGTTCAATCTGTTTTAAATGTTGAGGAAAAGCAGTTGCAGTCCTGTAGACCTTGCGTTTTTGTAGGGAACTGTAGAGTTCAATCTGTTTAAATGTTGAGGCTGTTTGATCATAGACACCATTTTGCTTGAGGAACTGTAGAGTTCAATCTGTTTAAATTGAGAGAAACTGATTGCAGTCCTGTAGGCTGCAGTTTTGTAGGGGGCTGTAGAGTTCAATCTGTTTTAATGTTGAGAGAAACTGATTGCAGTCCTGTAGACACCATTTGTAGACTGGCCAAGGTTCAATCTGGTTTTAAATGTTAGAGAAACTGCTTGGTTACCCACAGTCCTGTAGGAGCTTACCCGTTTGTAGGGGAACTGTAAGAGTTCAATCTGGTTTTAAATGGTAGGGGAGAGACAAGATTACCGGGGAGTGCTGTGGAACTGCCACCGTTTTGTGCAAGGAACTGTAAAAAAGAGTTCGAAATCTGTTTAAATGTTGAGAGGAAGCGGTTGCAGTCCTGTAGACACACCGTTTTGTAGGGAACTGTAGAGTTCAATCTGTGTTTAAATGTTGAGGAAAACTGATTGCAATCCTGTGAACACCATTTTGTAGGGAACTGCTTAGAGTTCAATCTGTTTAAATGTTCGAGAGAAACTGATTGCAGTCCAGTAGACACCATTTGTAGGGAACTGCAGAGTTCAATCTGTTTAAATGTTGAGAGAAACTGATTGCAGTCCTGTAAGGCACCATTTGTGAGGCTTTGTAGAGTTCAATCTGTTTAAATGTTGAGAGAAACTGATTGCAGTCCTGTAGACACGTTTGTAGGAACTTAGGTTCAACTAGGAAAAGAAAAGCAGAGATTCTAGGGTAAGCATAGAGGCAAGCAACAAGGCAGTTAGCTATAATAATACATTCAGAAGTTTTGGTGGGGGTAAAGTACTTTATGCACTAGAATGAACTAAGATTTATAGCTAAAACCTAAACAAGAGCATTACGGTAAATAAACACTTGCCAGATTTTAAAGATATACCAGAAAACTAAATCAATTGTTTACAATTGTAAAACTGAAAATTGACAGTTAAAGCACTTGGTTATAGCTAGCCAAGTTATTCAAGTCATGAAAGCATTTTTTCAATGTGTGTGTGCAATTTAAACATTAAAAAACACATGCAGCAGGAGGAGCTCTGATTATATACACTTTCTCTAGGTACAGGTTCAGTTTAAGCTGAATAACACCACAGAAATTCGAAAGTAAGAGTCACTAGCTACTTATAGAGCCTCTGGAAAAAAAATAGAGCAGTCTGTGCAGAATCAGAATTCATTCTAGTTACAAAAACAGTAAAGATCATACAGTAGAAAACACACCTAGTCACACCAGGTCAAAGCCAAAGGGAAGAGAGAGGAAATCCTAAGCACCTAGATTTGAAAATGATGCCTGTCTGAGATTGTAGCAGTTTAACCTGTTTGAGGAAGAGGTGGGGAAAGAGAGGCAGTAGGGTGGTTACAGGAATACCCTGATTGACTCAAGACACCACACCAGTCAGTTGAATATAAGGGCCTAAAATCTGCACTCAACACTATGTTATTTGCACTCAGTACTTTAATTTTAATACTTGCACTCAGCACTGTAATTTCACTTATGTTTAGCAGGAAAGATAGACCAACAGTATACAATTTTGGGAATTTTTACAAAGGGTTACTTGTTCAAATGTCAGGCTGTTGCAGTTTACAAGGTTTCCTAAGATTGTCTGAAAGCTATAAGAGTAAATATAAAATGTGTAAGAGTCAATTTAATTCAGTTACAGGGGAAGGAGGCAATGCACTCAAGTAGAAACAAAGAGCCTATGGCTGACCAATATGGTGACCAATTACAAACACTGTAATTAAAGCAACCAATACTTTTGTGTGTGTGCAACCTCGCTGTTTAAATGTTAAGGGACCAACTGATTGCAGTCTGTAAACACAGGTTTGGGAGCTTCAGGGTTCAATCTTTTTAAATGTTGAGGAAGCTTGATTTAGGTCCTGTAGAGCCACCGTTTGTAGGGAACTGTAGGAGTTCAATCTGTTTAAATGTTGAGAAACTGATTTAACGGTTCTACTTTGAACACCGTTTTGTAGGGAACTGTAAGGAGTTCAATCTGTTTGCAATGTTGAAGAGCGATTGCAGTCCTGTAGACTTACGTTTTGCTTGGGGAACTGCTTAGAGTTCAAATGTTTAAATGTTGAGAGAAACTGATTGCGGTCCTGTAGACACCATTTTGTAGGGGAACTGTAGGAGTTCAATCTGTTTAAATGTTGAGAGAAACTGATTGCAGTCCTCTAGTCACGTTTGTAGGGAACTGGGGAGTTCAATCTGTTTAAATGTTGAGGAAGAAACTGATTGCAGTCCTGGAGCCTGCATTTTGTAGGGAGCAGTGAGAGTTCAATCTGTTTAAATGTTGAAGAAACTGATTGCAGTCTGTGAGCACCTGTTTGTAGGGAGCAGTGAGAGTTCAATCTGTTAAAATGTTGCGAGAGAAACTGATTGCAGTCCTGTAGACACCGTTTTGTAGGAACTGTAGGAATTCAATCTGTTTAAATGCTGAGAGAAACAGTTGCAGTCCTGTAGACACGTTTTGCTTGGGGAACTGTAGAGTTCAATCTGTTTAAATTTTGATAGAAACTGATTGCAGTCCTGTAGACACACCGTTTTGTAGGGAACTGTAGGAAGTTCAATCTTTGT